>NC_056729.1:1674909178-1674911678 GCF_019279795.1 Protopterus annectens
TAAAAAGGCAAAAAAACCCCACCGAAGTGATCCCCGGGGTGAATTTCCTAATACCCATCCAATCATCAAGACTTTTCTTGAAGAGTGCTAATGAGGAGCTTTGTTTGACACAGATATGTAGTCTGTTCCAGAGTATGGGAAGTCTCTGGGACAGGAATCTATCCCTGCAGCATGTTCTGTTTATTGTGGTGACAAGGTTTAGGTCCCTAGAGCGTGCAGCTCGGAGGGATTGTGATTTCTTTAAGTGGAGCATGTCCAACAGCTCTCGGTTTGACATAGCTTTGTATGTCAGGCAGAGATCACCTCTGAGTAGTCGATATGCGACGGAGTAAAGCTGGAATTTTTTGAGATGTTCTGCGTAAGGCATCTGTTTGAGGCCAGTAATCCTCTTCGCGAGGTATTTTTGCGGCCTTTCCAGTTGTTGTAGATGTCTTGTGAGGTACATACCAAAAGGGGCGTTGTACACTATAATGGGTCTAATGACTGATGAGTAGAGGGGAACAATGACCTCTTTTTTTCTGAATGAGAAACCTTTTGTGATGAGGTGTGCCACGTAGAAGGATTTCCTGACCACTTTGGTGATGTGATTATCAAAGGAGAGACTACTGTCCACCTTTGTTCCAAGGTCTCTTATTACACTTTCGGTGTTAGACTACTGCCTATGTCGTAGTTCATGGGTACAGAATTTTTACCAAAGGGGATGACAATGCACTTTTGGCATTCAGCTTGAGACCATGTCTGACACCAGGCATTTGTCTCAGTGAGGCCATTTTGCAGGATGTCCACATCGTTAGGAGTTTCAATTATGGCTCCTAGTTTCCAGTCATCTGCAAATTTAGTTAGCCAAAGACCTTCCGTGTTAGCCTGTACTTCAGAGAAGTAGATACCAAACAGGAGAGGACCCAGGACTGTACCCTGTGGTACTCCACTTGTCACTGGTCTGAAGTCTGATTTGGAGTCTGCTACTTTCACAGTGTGGGATCTTTCAGTAAGCCAGTTGGCAACCCATCTTGTGACATAGGGATTTATACCTAGTTTAGTGAGTTTATCTATAATTCCAGAGTGGGGGATGGTGTCGAACGCCTTGGCGAGATCTAGATAGGCTGTGTGAACCACCTTACCCTCATCTATGGCTTTGGTGACTACTTCAAAGAAGTCTATCAGGTTTAGGAGACATGATCTGCCTTTTACAAATCCAAACTGTGTGGGGTCCAGGGTTTGGAGATCTCCAAAGTCTTTTTTTATGAGTTCCATGATGATACGTTCCATGGCCTTGTAGACAAGGCTCGTCAGGCTAATGGGGCGGTAGTTCCCGGGGTCTGTTGTGGCCCCCCCTTTGTGGAGTGGGATAATTGTCGCGGTGCGCCATTCAATGGGCAGAAAGCCTGAGGTGAGGCTATGATTGAACATGGTACTTAGGGTGGGGTGCCAGTTCATTCTGCAGTTCATGTAGAAGGCAGCCTGGGATGTTGTCAGGTCCCATGGATGCTGTGTTCTTGGCTTTGGAGAGTGAAGTTTTTACCTGTGCAGCCGTGATTACAGGAACTTTGCATTCTTCCGGTATAAAGATGGGCCCTTTAGGGGGTGAGAGGGGGGTAAAGTTAGCAATGAACCTATCTGCCAGGGTGTTGGCAATATCAGTTGGTTCTGCATATTTAGTGTCATTGTGCTGTAACTCAGAGCAGATCTAAGTGTTGCCATTGAGATTTTTGACATAGCTATAGAATGCTTTGTGGTTGTCTTTAGAATCAGTGGCAATTCTGTTTTCAACTAGCTTTGGAGGATTTTATGAGGGATCTCAGCTTCTTACTGAGGCTGACCAGGGGAGTTCCTCCAATTGTGGTATTTTACTCTTTTTTTTTTTTGAAACAGTTTATTTCTTCTGTTGTAGAGTTTGTTTATGACAGAAGACCACCAGACTGGCTTCCTTTTTTTGGAGGCTAGCATCTTGGTTCTGTTAGGGATAGCACGATCCATGCACTCGTGTAAGTGCTTATAAAGTGCACTTGTGTAGGATTCAGCAGTCGTACCTCTATTGTCCATCTGCATGGGTGTCATGAAGTTTGCCACTTCTGTCTTAAGAAGCATGAATTTGGCTTTGGAGAAATATTTTACGGTTATTTTCCTTATAGGTTCATAGGTTCATACTAGGCTATCTGCCCAAGGGCATTTATAAGCCTAGCCCATAGTTATGTGGCTTTCGCCACCCCTTTAGTTTGAATAAAAACTATGCCTATCATTTTGCTGTGCCTCTGTCAAGCAGTGACACTGAAGTAATCCCTGGGGTATATCTGCAATCTCCCATCCATTGGTCAAGATTCCTCTTGAACAAGGCCAGAGAGGTGCTCTGCCTCACATGTACCGGGATTTTGTTCCACAGCATAGGGAGTCTCTGGGTGATGAATCTGTCCCTCCAGCACGTTCTATTTATAACCGAGTCAAGGTTTAAGTCTCCCGCCCTTGTGGTTCTGAGGGATCTAGATTTTTTGAGGTGAAGCAT